>NC_080671.1:238286538-238305538 GCF_030247195.1 Topomyia yanbarensis | reverse complement strand
GAAGTATCTACGAGATGATCACGATTGACGTTATACGTAGATGAATTGATGTTCTGTGCCATGTAATCGAAGTACAAGGACATGAATCGGGTCTGAGAATTAAGCTCGACAAGCCTTTCGCAATTTGCAATCACCAATGGGTTCAGAATATCGCATCGAATGAGCAATCGATATGTTCTAACAAGGAGTACCCACCACTTCCAGGGACACCAAAAACCCCAAGTGTCCCCTTTTTTCAAACAGATACTCAGTCCAGTAGCGGACTAATGAAATTTTCTGACATAGTGGACTTAATTTTCACAGCTTTCAATGTTAGTGATCCTCTTAAAAGCCTTTTGATACGTTTTCTCCCTATAGTGCAAACATTTTTGAAGCAGTTGACTAAATGCAGCGATCGTATCCTTCGATGGCTAAGTCATCAAACGAGGTCACCGATTCGATCACTGTTCTACAGTGGAACAGCAGAAGTATCCTCCCGAAAATCGATTCCTTTAAATTTTTACTAAATAGTTTAAAATGTGATGCTTTCGCATTATGTGAAACTCGGTTAACTTCCGATATAAATCTCAACTTCCACGACTTTAATATAATTCGTCTGGATCGAGAAAACCCCTATGAAGGAGTACTTTTGGGGATCAAAAACTGCTATTCTTTCAACCGAATTAACCTCCCTTCAACACCAGGCATTGAAATTGTCGCTTGTCAAGTTTTAATCAAAGGTAAAGATCTTTGCATTGCTTCCATCTACATTCCTACTAGAGCCTCGGTAGGGCACCGAACGCTTTGTAATATCACGGAATCCTTACCGGCACCGCGGCTAGTTCTGGGAGACTTTAACTCGCACGGTACGGTATGCGGTTGTCTTCATGATGAAAATAGATCAACTTTAATCCAAGATCTTTGCGACAATTTCAACATGACCATCTTAAACACGGGAGAAATGACGCGGATTCCTACACCACCAGCACGCGCAAGCGCGTTGGATTTATCGCTTTGCTCGACATCGCTACAGTTAGATTGCATGTGGAAGGTGATCCCTGATCCCCACGGTAGCGATCATTTGCCTATCGTAATTTCAATTGCTAACGGTTCAAGACCATCGAAAACAATCAATGCCTCGTATGACCTCACACGGAACATTGATTGGAAGAGTTACGCGACCGCGATATCCGTTAAAATCGAATCCACTCAAGAACTTCCTCCGGAGGAAGATTACAGGTTTTTGGCTGGCTTGATTCTCGACAGTGCGAATCAAGCTCAGACTAAACCAGTACCCAGCGAGAATACCCATGGACGGTCTCCCACACTGTGGTGGGATAAAGAGTGCTCAGAGCTATACGCGGAGAAGTCCACTGCATATAAGGCCTTCCGGGAAGACGGGTTACCCGCTAGCTATCAGCAGTACGCGTCGTTAGAAAAGCGAATGAAGAGTCTAATGAAAGCCAAAAAACGCAGTTATTGGCGCCGGTTCGTCGACGGGTTAACGAGAGAAACAGCGATGAGCACTCTTTGGGGTACGGCTCGACGTATGCGTAACCGAAACAGTACCAACGAGAACGTGGAATATTCAAACCGTTGGATATTCGCTTTCGCCAAGAAGATCTGTCCGGACTCTGTCCCGGTACAGAAAACGTGCCGCGCCGCGTCTCCTCCCGATACCGCGAACGAAACACCGTTTTCGATGGTGGAGTTTTCACTTGCTCTCTTATCACGCAACAATAACGCCCCAGGGTTAGACAGAATCAAATTCAACTTGCTGAAGAATCTGCCTGACACTGCAAAAAGGCGCTTGCTGAACTTATTTAACAAGTTTCTTGAGGGTAACATTGTCCCTCATGACTGGAGGCAAGTGAAGGTCATCGCCATTCAAAAACCAGAAAAACCAGCCTCCGACCACAACTCGTATCGGCCGATTGCAATGCTGTCCTGTATTCGGAAGTTGTTCGAGAAAATGATCTTGTTTCGCCTCGACAATTGGGTCGAAACAAATGGCTTACTGTCAGATACACAATTTGGCTTCCGCAAAGGCAAAGGGACGAACGATTTCCTTGCGTTGCTTTCTACAGAAATCCAAATGGCCTATGCTAACAAAGAGCAGATGGCATCAGTCTTCTTGGATATTAAGGGGGCTTTTGACTCAGTTTCTATCAACATTCTGTCAGAGAAGCTGCACCAGCATGGTCTTTCACCAATTTTAAATAACTTTTTGCTAAACCTGTTGTCTGAAAAGTACATGCACTTTTCGCATGGCGATTTAACAACATCGCGATTTAGCTACATGGGTCTTCCCCAGGGCTCATGTCTAAGTCCCCTGCTCTACAATTTTTACGTGAATGGCATTGACGATTGTCTTGCCAATTCATGCACGCTAAGGCAACTTGCAGACGACGGGGTGGTCTCTGTTACAGGGCCCAAAGCTGCCGACTTGCAAGGACCATTACAAAATACCTTGGACAATTTGTCTGCTTGGACTCTTCAGCTGGGTATTGAGTTCTCCACGGAGAAAACTGAGTTGGTTGTTTTTTCTAGGAAGCATGAGCCGGCGCAACTCCAGCTTCTATTACTGCTGGGTATTGAGTTCTCCACGGAGAAAACTGAGTTGGTTGTTTTATCTAGGAAGCATGAGCCGGCGCAACTCCAGCTTCTATTACTGGGTGCAACGATCAACCAGGTTTTCACATTTAAATATCTCGGGGTCTGGTTCGACTCTAAAGGTACCTGGGGATGTCACATTAGGTATCTGAAACAGAAATGCCAACAAAGGATCAATTTTCTCCGAACAATAACTGGAACATGGTGGGGTGCTCACCCAGGAGACCTGATCAGGTTGTACCAAACAACGATATTGTCGGTGATGGAGTACGGGTGTTTCTGTTTCCGCTCCGCTGCGAACATACACTTCATCAAACTGGAGAGAATCCAGTATCGTTGCTTGCGCATTGCCTTGGGTTGCATGCACTCGACCCATACGATGAGTCTCGAAGTGCTGGCGGGCGTTCTTCCGCTAAAAAATCGATTTTGGGAACTCTCATATCGATTGCTCATCCGATGTGACATTCTGAACCCGTTGGTGATTGAAAACTTCGAGAGGCTCATCGAGCTTAATTCTCAAACCCGATTTATGTCCTTGTACTTCGACTACATGGCACAGAGCATTAATCCTTCTTCGTATACTCCCAACCGTGTTCGTTTCCTAGATACTTCTGATTCTACTGTATTCTTCGACACATCCATGAAGGAAGAGATTCGTGGAATCCCGGACCATATACGCCCTCAAGTGATCCCCAATATATTTTATAATAAATTTCGAGAAGTCGACTGTGACAAAATGTTCTACACTGACGGATCAAATCTCGATGGGTCCACTGGCTTCGGTATCTTCAACAATACTATCACCGCTTCATTCAAGCTCAATGATCCCGCTTCAGTTTACGTCGCAGAGTTAGCTGCAATTCAGTACACCCTTGGGATCATCGACACTCTGCCCACAGATCACTACTTCATCATTTCGGACAGCCTCAGCTCTATCGAGGCTCATCGTGCGGTGAAGCCTAAAAAGCAATTCCGGTATTTTCTGGGGAAGATACAGGAGTCCTTGTGTACGTTATCTGAAAAATCTTATCAGATTACCTTTGTTTGGGTCCCCTCTCATTGTTCTATCCCGGGCAATGAAAAGGCCGACTCATTAGCAAAGGTGGGCGCATTAAATGGTGACATATACGAAAGACTAACCTGCTTCAACGAATTTTTTAGTATTTGTCGTCAGAGGACACTCAACAGTTGGCAAACCTCGTAGAGCAATGGTGAACTTGGACGATGACTACATTCGATTATCCCAAAGGTATCAACGAAGCCTTGGTTCAGGGGGATGGATGTGGGTCGGGATTTTATTCGTGTAATGTCCCGACTTATGTCCAACCACTACACCTTAGATGCACATTTGCGGCGTATTGGGCTTGCGGAGAGTAGTCTGTGCGCTTGTGACGAGAGCTATCACGACATCGAGCACGTTGTCTGGGTATGCGCCAGGTATTTGGACGCCAGGTCTCAGTTAAAGGATTCCCTTCGGGCCCGAGGTAGACCACCCAATGTCCCAGTCCGAGATATGCTGGAAAATCGTGATTTTCCCTATATATCCCTTATTTATACTTTCATAAAAACGATAAATATCCCAATTTAGCCCCTCTCTTTTTATTTCTCGTTTTTAGAAGTTTCCTCTTGCCTTGTGGAACAGATAAGCTCCAGACTGCCACTATGTAACCACATTCGCCCTTATCACTACGGAATCTGAAGTAAGAGCGACTCGAGGTCCGAAGGATTCCCTTTGAAGGATTCCCCGCGGGTCCGAAGAATACCATCCGCCAATCCGACCTACTAGACTGAGGCGCAAATTTGTTTCGCTGATCTCCCGTTTGCCCGAAAGTTGCAAGTTTTGCTCTTCTCTACCGGTCACCATCTACGCCTTCTCTCCCCTGTCCTTGATACAACTACTTCTGCACCGATTTTGGAAATGACCAAGCATAAGTATCCGATAAAAAATCAAATTTGTATTCCGTATTCCTAGTTTTAAGATAATTGTAATTTCTACTCTTTGTTAAAACTATTGTCCTCCATCTTGTAAATAGAATTGTATCCCTAGTTTTAAAACATCTGTGAAATTTTTCATAAATATTTGTTCCCCCTTTTGTGTACCAAACTATATTGTTAGTTTTAAGATAACTGTAAATATTTCCTAAAAAACTATTACTATTGAATTCCTTGTTTTAAAATTTTTCATAAAAAAAAATCTTTTGCTCCCTCTCTTATATATAGAATTTTTGTTTCTAGTCTTAAGATAGCTGTAAATTTTTTCTCGCTTATAAACAAAATATTTCAACATTGTAACCTCCTAGTTTTAAGATATTCAAAATGTAAAAACAAAAGAATTCGGCACCGCCAAGCTAACGCATTTGTGCCTATCAAATAAACGAAATGAAAAAAATAAATAGTTCAATAATTCAATAATTCAATAATTTAATAATTCAATAATTCAATAATTCAATAATTCAATAATTCAATAATTCAATAATTCAATAATTCAATAATTCAATAATTCAATAATTCAATAATTCAATAATTCAATAATTCAATAATTCAATAATTCAATAATTCAATAATTCAATAATTCAATAATTCAATAATTCAATAATTCAATAATTCAATAATTCAATAATTCAATAATTCAATAATTCAATAATTCAATAATTCAATAATTCAATAATTCAATAATTCAATAATTCAATAATTCAATAATTCAATAATTCAATAATTCAATAATTCAATAATTCAATAATTCAATAATTCAATAATTCAATAATTCAATAATTCAATAATTCAATAATTCAATAATTCAATAATTCAATAATTCAATAATTCAATAATTCAATAATTCAATAATTCAATAATTCAATAATTCAATAATTCAATAATTCAATAATTCAATAATTCAATAATTCAATAATTCAATAATTCAATAATTCAATAATTCAATAATTCAATAATTCAATAATTCAATAATTCAATAATTCAATAATTCAATAATTCAATAATTCAATAATTCAATAATTCAATAATTCAATAATTCAATAATTCAATAATTCAATAATTCAATAATTCAATAATTCAATAATTCAATAATTCAATAATTCAATAATTCAATAATTCAATAATTCAATAATTCAATAATTCAATAATTCAATAATTCAATAATTCAATAATTCAATAATTCAATAATTCAATAATTCAATAATTCAATAATTCAATAATTCAATAATTCAATAATTCAATAATTCAATAATTCAATAATTCAATAATTCAATAATTCAATAATTCAATAATTCAATAATTCAATAATTCAATAATTCAATAATTCAATAATTCAATAATTCAATAATTCAATAATTCAATAATTCAATAATTCAATAATTCAATAATTCAATAATTCAATAATTCAATAATTCAATAATTCAATAATTCAATAATTCAATAATTCAATAATTCAATAATTCAATAATTCAATAATTCAATAATTCAATAATTCAATAATTCAATAATTCAATAATTCAATAATTCAATAATTCAATAATTCAATAATTCAATAATTCAATAATTCAATAATTCAATAATTCAATAATTCAATAATTCAATAATTCAATAATTCAATAATTCAATAATTCAATAATTCAATAATTCAATAATTCAATAATTCAATAATTCAATAATTCAATAATTCAATAATTCAATAATTCAATAATTCAATAATTCAATAATTCAATAATTCAATAATTCAATAATTCAATAATTCAATAATTCAATAATTCAATAATTCAATAATTCAATAATTCAATAATTCAATAATTCAATAATTCAATAATTCAATAATTCAATAATTCAATAATTCAATAATTCAATAATTCAATAATTCAATAATTCAATAATTCAATAATTCAATAATTCAATAATTCAATAATTCAATAATTCAATAATTCAATAATTCAATAATTCAATAATTCAATAATTCAATAATTCAATAATTCAATAATTCAATAATTCAATAATTCAATAATTCAATAATTCAATAATTCAATAATTCAATAATTCAATAATTCAATAATTCAATAATTCAATAATTCAATAATTCAATAATTCAATAATTCAATAATTCAATAATTCAATAATTCAATAATTCAATAATTCAATAATTCAATAATTCAATAATTCAATAATTCAATAATTCAATAATTCAATAATTCAATAATTCAATAATTCAATAATTCAATAATTCAATAATTCAATAATTCAATAATTCAATAATTCAATAATTCAATAATTCAATAATTCAATAATTCAATAATTCAATAATTCAATAATTCAATAATACAATAATTCAATAATTCAATAATTCAATAATTCGATAATTCAATAATTCAATAATTCAATAATTCAATAATTCAATAATTCAATAATTCAATAATTCAATAATTCAATAATTCAATAATTCAATAATTCAATAATTCAATAATTCAATAATTCAATAATTCAATAATTCAATAATTCAATAATTCAATAATTCAATAATTCAATAATTCAATAATTCAATAATTCAATAATTCAATAATTCAATAATTCAATAATTCAATAATTCAATAATTCAATAATTCAATAATTCAATAATTCAATGATTCAATAATTCAATAATTCAATAATTCAATAATTCAATAATTCAATAATTCAATAATTCAATAATTCAATAATTCAATAATTCAATAATTCAATAATTCAATAATTCAATAATTCAATAATTCAATAATTCAATAATTCAATAATTCAATAATTCAATAATTCAATAATTCAATAATTCAATAATTCAATAATTCAATAATTCAATAATTCAATAATTCAATAATTCAATAATTCAATAATTCAATAATTCAATAATTCAATAATTCAATAATTCAATAATTCAATAATTCAATAATTCAATAATTCAATAATTCAATAATTCAATAATTCAATAATTCAATAATTCAATAATTCAATAATTCAATAATTCAATAATTCAATAATTCAATAATTCAATAATTCAATATTTCAATAATTCAATAATTCAATAATTCAATAATTCAATAATTCAATAATTCAATAATTCAATAATTCAATAATTCAATAATTCAATAATTCAATAATTCAATAATTCAATAATTCAATAATTCAATAATTCAATAATTCAATAATTCAATAATTCAATAATTCAATAATTCAATAATTCAATAATTCAATAATTCAATAATTCAATAATTCAATAATTCAATAATTCAATAATTCAATAATTCAATAATTCAATAATTCAATAATTCAATAATTCAATAATTCAATAATTCAATAATTCAATAATTCAATAATTCAATAATTCAATAATTCAATAATTCAATAATTCAATAATTCAATAATTCAATAATTCAATAATTCAATAATTCAATAATTCAATAATTCAATAATTCAATAATTCAATAATTCAATAATTCAATAATTCAATAATTCAATAATTCAATAATTCAATAATTCAATAATTCAATAATTCAATAATTCAATAATTCAATAATTCAATAATTCAATAATTCAATAATTCAATAATTCAATAATTCAATAATTCAATGATTCAATAATTCAATAATTCAATAATTCAATAATTCAATAATTCAATAATTCAACAATTCAATAATTCAATAATTCAATAATTCAATAATTCAATAATTCAATAATTCAATAATTCAATAATTCAATAATTCAATAATTCAATAATTCAATAATTCAATAATTCAATAATTCAATAATTCAATAATTCAATAATTCAATAATTCAATAATTCAATAATTCAATAATTCAATAATTTAATAATTTAAGAATTCAATAATTCAATACAGCGCAAATTCGTTAGTTGGGTCACGACTGCGCCTCAACTAGCGAATCGTATCCGTTAATTGGGGCAACTGACAGCTGACAAAAATTACCCAAGGGAAACGCAGATTTTTTGTTTTCTTTCATAAAAAATAAACAGAAATATTTTACGATTCACAAAAGTTGGCTGTTTCCTTCCAGTTTAAAGTTGTTTTTTTGTGACAAAGTATGTCATTAGTGTTCTTTTTGCCATCAATTATGTTTTGATAAATTCCTTCACATAAAACAGGAAATGGATACACCGTCGGGAAAAGGCCGATAAAGCACAAACATACTACGTTGTTACTAGCTAAAAAGATTGGATAATGTGATTGAATACATCAGAGATGACCTTCAAACTAATTGATGTTGAATGGAAGAAGCGAAATATTTAACACATTTATTTCACTAAAGTCATTCCGAAATATGAATTCAAAAAATAAAATTCCATTGAATTTCAAAGTATGATTTTTTCTGGATCGCCACAGAAATCAACCGATGAACCCCTTGAAATCAATGACATTCAAACGTCAATCAGTTTTTGACTTTCAGTTTTAACATAAGAGTGTCTTTTAGTTGGGGCATGCCCCAACTAGCGAACACCCAACTAACGAACAGCCCAACTAGCGAACACCCAACTAACGAATTTGCGCTGTAATTCAATAATTCAATAATTCAATAATTCAATAATTCAATAATTCAATAATTCAATAATTCAATAATTCAATAATTCAATAATTCAATAATTCAATAATTCAATAATTCAATAATTCAATAATTCAATAATTCAATAATTCAATAATTCAATAATTCAATAATTCAATAATTCAATAATTCAATAATTCAATAATTCAATAATTCAATAATTCAATAATTCAATAATTCAATAATTCAATAATTCAATAATTCAATAATTCAATAATTCAATAATTCAATAATTCAATAATTCAATAATTCAATAATTTAATAATTCAATAATTCAATAATTCAATAATTCAATAATTCAATAATTCAATAATTCAATAATTCAATAATTCAATAATTCAATAATTCAATAATTCAATAATTCAATAATTCAATAATTCAATAATTCAATAATTCAATAATTCAATAATTCAATAATTCAATAATTCAATAATTCAATAATTCAATAATTCAATAATTCAATAATTCAATAATTCAATAATTCAATAATTCAATAATTCAATAATTCAATAATTCAATAATTCAATAATTCAATAATTCAATAATTCAATAATTCAATAATTCAATAATTCAATAATTCAATAATTCAATAATTCAATAATTCAATAATTCAATAATTCAATAATTCAATAATTCAATAATTCAATAATTCAATAATTCAATAATTCAATAATTCAATAATTCAATAATTCAATAATTCAATAATTCAATAATTCAATAATTCAATAATTCAATAATTCAATAATTCAATAATTCAATAATTCAATAATTCAATAATTCAATAATTCAATAATTCAACAATTCAATAATTCAATAATTCAATAATTCAATAATTCAATAATTCAATAATTCAATAATTCAATAATTCAATAATTCAATAATTCAATAATTCAATAATTCAATAATTCAATAATTCAATAATTCAATAATTCAATAATTCAATAATTCAATAATTCAATAATTCAATAATTCAATAATTCAATAATTCAATAATTCAATAATTCAATAATTCAATAATTCAATAATTCAATAATTCAATAATTCAATAATTCAATAATTCAATAATTCAATAATTCAATAATTCAATAATTCAATAATTCAATAATTCAATAATTCAATAATTCAATAATTCAATAATTCAATAATTCAATAATTCAATAATTCAATAATTCAATAATTCAATAATTCAATAATTCAATAATTCAATAATTCAATAATTCAATAATTCAATAATTCAATAATTCAATAATTCAATAATTCAATAATTCAATAATTCAATAATTCAATAATTCAATAATTCAATAATTCAATAATTCAATAATTCAATAATTCAATAATTCAATAATTCAATAATTCAATAATTCAATAATTCAATAATTCAATAATTCAATAATTCAATAATTCAATAATTCAATAATTCAATAATTCAATAATTCAATGATTCAATAATTCAATAATTCAATAATTCAATAATTCAATAATTCAATAATTCAATAATTCAATAATTCAATAATTCAATAATTCAATAATTCAATAATTCAATAATTCAATAATTCAATAATTCAATAATTCAATAATTCAATAATTCAATAATTCAATAATTCAATAATTCAATAATTCAATAATTCAATAATTCAATAATTCAATAATTCAATAATTCAATAATTCAATAATTCAATAATTCAATAATTCAATAATTCAATAATTCAATAATTCAATAATTCAATAATTCAATAATTCAATAATTCAATAATTCAATAATTCAATAATTCAATAATTCAATAATTCAATAATTCAATAATTCAATAATTCAATAATTCAATAATTCAATAATTCAATAATTCAATAGTTCAATAATTCAATAATTCAATAATTCAATAATTCAATAATTCAATAATTCAATAATTCAATAATTCAATAATTCAATAATTCAATAATTCAATAATTCAATAATTCAATAATTCAATAATTCAATAATTCAATAATTCAATAATTCAATGATTCAATAATTCAATAATTCAATAATTCAATAATTCAATAATTCAATAATTCAATAATTCAATAATTCAATAATTCAATAATTCAATAATTCAATAATTCAATAATTCAATAATTCAATAATTCAACAATTCAATAATTCAATAATTCAATAATTCAATAATTCAATAATTCAATAATTCAATAATTCAATAATTCAATAATTCAATAATTCAATAATTCAATAATTCAATAATTCAATAATTCAATAATTCAATAATTCAATAATTCAATAATTCAATAATTCAATAATTCAATAATTCAATAATTCAATAATTCAATAATTCAATAATTCAATAATTCAATAATTCAATAATTCAATAATTTAATAATTTAAGAATTCAATAATTCAATACAGCGCAAATTCGTTAGTTGGGTCACGACTGCGCCTCAACTAGCGAATCGTATCCGTTAATTGGGGCAACTGACAGCTGACAAAAATTACCCAAGGGAAACGCAGATTTTTTGTTTTCTTTCATAAAAAATAAACAGAAATATTTTACGATTCACAAAAGTTGGCTGTTTCCTTCCAGTTTAAAGTTGTTTTTTTGTGACAAAGTATGTCATTAGTGTTCTTTTTGCCATCAATTATGTTTTGATAAATTCCTTCACATAAAACAGGAAATGGATACACCGTCGGGAAAAGGCCGATAAAGCACAAACATACTACGTT
Source organism: Topomyia yanbarensis (assembly GCF_030247195.1). NCBI lineage: Eukaryota > Metazoa > Arthropoda > Insecta > Diptera > Culicidae > Topomyia > Topomyia yanbarensis. Next base: position 238,293,648 of record NC_080671.1, on the reverse strand, counting down.
GTTACTAGCTAAAAAGATTGGATAATGTGATTGAATACATCAGAGATGACCTTCAAACTAATTGATGTTGAATGGAAGAAGCGAAATATTTAACACATTTATTTCACTAAAGTCATTCCGAAATATGAATTCAAAAAATAAAATTCCATTGAATTTCAAAGTATGATTTTTTCTGGATCGCCACAGAAATCAACCGATGAACCCCTTGAAATCAATGACATTCAAACGTCAATCAGTTTTTGACTTTCAGTTTTGACATAAGAGTGTCTTTTAGTTGGGGCATGCCCCAACTAGCGAACACCCAACTAACGAACAGCCCAACTAGCGAACACCCAACTAACGAATTTGCGCTGTAATTCAATAATTCAATAATTCAATGATTCAATAATTCAATAATTCAATAATTCAATAATTCAATAATTCAATAATTCAATAATTCAATAATTCAATAATTCAATAATTCAATAATTCAATAATTCAATAATTCAATAATTCAATAATTCAATAATTCAATAATTCAATAATTCAATAATTCAATAATTCAATAATTCAATAATTCAATAATTCAATAATTCAATAATTCAATAATTCAATAATTCAATAATTCAATAATTCAATAATTCAATAATTCAATAATTCAATAATTTAATAATTCAATAATTCAATAATTCAATAATTCAATAATTCAATAATTCAATAATTCAATAATTCAATAATTCAATAATTCAATAATTCAATAATTCAATAATTCAATAATTCAATAATTCAATAATTCAATAATTCAATAATTCAATAATTCAATAATTCAATAATTCAATAATTCAATAATTCAATAATTCAATAATTCAATAATTCAATAATTCAATAATTCAATAATTCAATAATTCAATAATTCAATAATTCAATAATTCAATAATTCAATAATTCAATAATTCAATAATTCAATAATTCAATAATTCAATAATTCAATAATTCAATAATTCAATAATTCAATAATTCAATAATTCAATAATTCAATAATTCAATAATTCAATAATTCAATAATTCAATAATTCAATAATTCAATAATTCAATAATTCAATAATTCAATAATTCAATAATTCAATAATTCAATAATTCAATAATTCAATAATTCAATAATTCAATAATTCAATAATTCAATAATTCAATAATTCAATAATTCAATAATTCAATAATTCAATAATTCAATAATTCAATAATTCAATAATTCAATAATTCAATAATTCAATAATTCAATAATTCAATAATTCAATAATTCAATAATTCAATAATTCAATAATTCAATAATTCAATAATTCAATAATTCAATAATTCAATAATTCAATAATTCAATAATTCAATAATTCAATAATTCAATAATTCAATAATTCAATAATTCAATAATTCAATAATTCAATAATTCAATAATTCAATAATTCAATAATTCAATAATTCAATAATTCAATAATTCAATAATTCAATAATTCAATAATTCAATAATTCAATAATTCAATAATTCAATAATTCAATAATTCAATAATTCAATAATTCAATAATTCAATAATTCAATAATTCAATAATTCAATAATTCAATAATTCAATAATTCAATAATTCAATAATTCAATAATTCAATAATTCAATAATTCAATAATTCAATAATTCAATAATTCAATAATTCAATAATTCAATAATTCAATAATTCAATAATTCAATAATTCAATAATTCAATAATTCAATAATTCAATAATTCAATAATTCAATAATTCAATAATTCAATAATTCAATAATTCAATAATTCAATAATTCAATAATTCAATAATTCAATAATTCAATAATTCAATAATTCAATAATTCAATAATTCAATAATTCAATAATTCAATAATTCAATAATTCAATAATTAAATAATTCAATAATTCAATAATTCAATAATTCAATAATTCAATAATTCAATAATTCAATAATTCAATAATTCAATAATTCAATAATTCAATAATTCAATAATTCAATAATTCAATAATTCAATAATTCAATAATTCAATAATTCAATAATTCAATAATTCAATAATTCAATAATTCAATAATTCAATAATTCAATAATTCAATAATTCAATAATTCAATAATTCAATAATTCAATAATTCAATAATTCAATAATTCAATAATTCAATAATTCAATAATTCAATAATTCAATAATTCAATAATTCAATAATTCAATAATTCAATAATTCAATAATTCAATAATTCAATAATTCAATAATTCAATAATTCAATAATTCAATAATTCAATAATTCAATAATTCAATAATTCAATAATTCAATAATTCAATAATTCAATAATTCAATAATTCAATAATTCAATAATTCAATAATTCAATAATTCAATAATTCAATAATTCAATAATTCAATAATTCAATAATTCAATAATTCAATAATTCAATAATTCAATAATTCAATAATTCAATAATTCAATAATTCAATAATTCAATAATTCAATAATTCAATAATTCAATAATTCAATAATTCAATAATTCAATAATTCAATAATTCAATAATTCAATAATTCAATAATTCAATAATTCAATAATTCAATAATTCAATAATTCAATAATTCAATAATTCAATAATTCAATAATTCAATAATTCAATAATTCAATAATTCAATAATTCAATAATTCAATAATTCAATAATTCAATAATTCAATAATTCAATAATTCAATAATTCAATAATTCAATAATTCAATAATTCAATAATTCAATAATTCAATAATTCAATAATTCAATAATTCAATAATTCAATAATTCAATAATTCAATAATTCAATAATTCAATAATTCAATAATTCAATAATTCAATAATTCAATAATTCAATAATTCAATAATTCAATAATTCAATAATTCAATAATTCAATAATTCAATAATTCAATAATTCAATAATTCAATAATTCAATAATTCAATAATTCAATAATTCAATAATTCAATAATTCAATAATTCAATAATTCAATAATTCAATAATTCAATAATTCAATAATTCAATAATTCAATAATTCAATAATTCAATAATTCAATAATTCAATAATTCAATAATTCAATAATTCAATAATTCAATAATTCAATAATTCAATAATTCAATAATTCAATAATTCAATAATTCAATAATTCAATAATTCAATAATTCAATAATTCAATAATTCAATAATTCAATAATTCAATAATTCAATAATTCAATAATTCAATAATTCAATAATTCAATAATTCAATAATTCAATAATTCAATAATTCAATAATTCAATAATTCAATAATTCAATAATTCAATAATTCAATAATTCAATAATTCAATAATTCAATAATTCAATAATTCAATAATTCAATAATTCAATAATTCAATAATTCAATAATTCAATAATTCAATAATTCAATAATTCAATAATTCAATAATTCAATAATTCAATAATTCAATAATTCAATAATTCAATAATTCAATAATTCAATAATTCAATAATTCAATAATTCAATAATTCAATAATTCAATAATTCAATAATTCAATAATTCAATAATTCAATAATTCAATAATTCAATAATTCAATAATTCAATAATTCAATAATTCAATAATTCAATAATTCAATAATTCAATAATTCAATAATTCAATAATTCAATAATTCAATAATTCAATAATTCAATAATTCAATAATTCAATAATTCAATAATTCAATAATTCAATAATTCAATAATTCAATAATTCAATAATTCAATAATTCAATAATTCAATAATTCAATAATTCAATAATTCAATAATTCAATAATTCAATAATTCAATAATTCAATAATTCAATAATTCAATAATTCAATAATTCAATAATTCAATAATTCAATAATTCAATAATTCAATAATTCAATAATTCAATAATTCAATAATTCAATAATTCAATAATTCAATAATTCAATAATTCAATAATTCAATAATTCAATAATTCAATAATTCAATAATTCAATAATTCAATAATTCAATAATTCAATAATTCAATAATTCAATAATTCAATAATTCAATAATTCAATAATTCAATAATTCAATAATTCAATAATTCAATAATTCAATAATTCAATAATTCAATAATTCAATAATTCAATAATTCAATAATTCAATAATTCAATAATTCAATAATTCAATAATTCAATAATTCAATAATTCAATAATTCAATAATTCAATAATTCAATAATTCAATAATTCAATAATTCAATAATTCAATAATTCAATAATTCAATTATTCAATAATTCAATAATTCAATAATTCAATAATTCAATAATTCAATAATTCAATAATTCAATAATTCAATAATTCAATAATTCAATAATTCAATAATTCAATAATTCAATAATTCAATAATTCAATAATTCAATAATTCAATAATTCAATAATTCAATAATTCAATAATTCAATAATTCAATAATTCAATAATTCAATAATTCAATAATTCAATAATTCAATAATTCAATAATTCAATAATTCAATAATTCAATAATTCAATAATTCAATAATTCAATAATTCAATAATTCAATAATTCAATAATTCAATAATTCAATAATTCAATAATTCAATAATTCAATAATTCAATAATTCAATAATTCAATAATTCAATAATTCAATAATTCAATAATTCAATAATTCAATAATTCAATAATTCAATAATTCAATAATTCAATAATTCAATAATTCAATAATTCAATAATTCAATAATTCAATAATTCAATAATTCAATAATTCAATAATTCAATAATTCAATAATTCAATAATTCAATAATTCAATAATTCAATAATTCAATAATTCAATAATTCAATAATTCAATAATTCAATAATTCAATAATTCAATAATTCAATAATTCAATAATTCAATAATTCAATAATTCAATAATTCAATAATTCAATAATTCAATAATTCAATAATTCAATAATTCAATAATTCAATAATTCAATAATTCAATAATTCAATAATTCAATAATTCAATAATTCAATAATTCAATAATTCAATAATTCAATAATTCAATAATTCAATAATTCAATAATTCAATAATTCAATAATTCAATAATTCAATAATTCAATAATTCAATAATTCAATAATTCAATAATTCAATAATTCAATAATTCAATAATTCAATAATTCAATAATTCAATAATTCAATAATTCAATAATTCAATAATTCAATGATTCAATAATTCAATAATTCAATAATTCAATAATTCAATAATTCAATAATTCAATGATTCAATAATTCAATAATTCAATAATTCAATAATTCAATAATTCAATAATTCAATAATTCAATAATTCAATAATTCAATAATTCAATAATTCAATAATTCAATAATTCAATAATTCAATAATTCAATAATTCAATAATTCAATAATTCAATAATTCAATAATTCAATAATTCAATAATTCAATAATTCAATAATTCAATAATTCAATAATTCAATAATTCAATAATTCAATAATTCAATAATTCAATAATTCAATAATTCAATAATTCAATAATTCAATAATTCAATAATTCAATAATTCAATAATTCAATAATTCAATAATTCAATAATTCAATAATTCAATAATTCAATAATTCAATAATTCAATAATTCAATAATTCAATAATTCAATAATTCAATAATTCAATAATTCAATAATTCAATAATTCAATAATTCAATAATTCAATAATTCAATAATTCAATAATTCAATAATTCAATAATTCAATAATTCAATAATTCAATAATTCAATAATTCAATAATTCAATAATTCAATAATTCAATAATTCAATAATTCAATAATTCAATAATTCAATAATTCAATAATTCAATAATTCAATAATTCAATAATTCAATAATTCAATAATTCAATAATTCAATAATTCAATAATTCAATAATTCAATAATTCAATAATTCAATAATTCAATAATTCAATAATTCAATAATTCAATAATTCAATAATTCAATAATTCAATAATTCAATAATTCAATAATTCAATAATTCAATAATTCAATAATTCAATAATTCAATAATTCAATAATTCAATAATTCAATAATTCAATAATTCAATAATTCAATACAGGTATACCTCGATTTAACATACATTTTCCGATTCAATCATGTACGTTAAATCGAATTTTATGTAAAATCGAAACACAAAAGAAATATTTGTTTTCGAATAGAATTATTTTTTTATTCATCTCACGAAATATTTACGAGTATATTACTGATTGTATCCACCTAACAGTGACATAGGAACCACATATTCACAATTAAACAATTAGATTGCTCTTCTGAACATAAACAACATATTTATCTTAACCTTGCCAAGTATTCGCCAATTTTAACAGATATTCATTTCATAAAGTTCGCCGCAAAATTTTCTCAGAATTCAGGATAACTTATAAGAATAGTCAACAAAGTTGGATTAACCATTGTGTGCATGAAGAGCACAATGCCTAACTTTAGTAGTAGTAACTTTAGTAAGAAAATTTGTGTTTCTATTTTGTCTCATCTTTATCTTGGTAGACCAACCTGTCCGTCAGATAATCACAGAATTCAAAAAGAGAACACTACTTGAGTTCACGAGCAAACAACTAGTAACGAAGTTTTGTAAGCACAGGAGTTCTTGCAGAAAAAACAACCAAATCGAGCCATTGTAGCACTATAGTTCTCCTTAAGAAAAAAAAGTTGGATTAAATCATTTTGTACACGACAGATACAATACCTCAGTTTAAAAGTCGAACTCATCAAAATGAATAAGACATTTTAATTACAATTCAAAAATATTTTAAAAACATTGTTTAATCCTTATGTACGTAACAGGCGACAAAAACGGAAATCTTCTTTTAATTTTTTTGGATCTATCTCCTTTTTTATTTATTCGATCTATCTCCTAGATTTCTATTTAAACGTGAACATTCATTATTGGTACTCGTGGGGGCTAAGAGTCTTCGATCATCTTAAATCATACGCAAATGCCAGTACAGTTTATTCGAATCCCAATCTCTACTAACGACTATTCTCTACCCGTTGCAGTTGTTGAGAGTAATATATACGGAATACGCAGTAATA